>NC_045554.1:12618122-12643122 GCF_009769535.1 Thamnophis elegans
TAATTTGGTTAGCGTTCCACCACTCAGGCTAGGGGGCCAAATTTTATACCCCTCAGACAGGGTTCGCAACTTGGGAGTCCTCCTGGACCCACAGCTGACCTTTGATCACCACCTGTCGGCTGTGACCAGGGGGGCATTTGCCCAGGTTCGCCTGGTGCGCCAGTTGCGACCCTACCTGAATCGGGAGGCCCTCACAACAGTCACTCGCGCCCTCGTGACCTCTAGGCTGGAATACTGCAACGTGCTCTACATGGGGCTGCCCTTGAAGAGCATCCGGCGACTTCAGCTAGTCCAGAATGCGGCCGCGCGAGTGATTGTGGGTGCACCTCGGTTCACCCACATAACACCTATCCTCCGCGAGCTGCGCTGGCTACCTGTTGATCTCCGTGTGCGCTTCAAGGTGCTTCTTACCACCTATAAAGCCCTTCATGGTAGTGGATCTGGGTACTTGAGAGACCGCCTCCTGCCGATTACCTCCTCGAGACCGATTAGATCTCATAGATTAGGCCTCCTCCGAGTGCCATCTGCCAGCCAGTGCCGGCTGGCCACTACGCGGAGGAGAGCCTTTTCAGTAGCAGCTCCGACCCTCTGGAACGATCTCCCCGTGGAGATTCGTACCCTCACCACCCTTCAGACCTTCCGCGCAGCCCTCAAGAGCTGGCTATCCCGCCAGGCCTGGGGGTAAGATTTGATCCGCCCCCACCCGAATGTTGAATGAATGTTGTTTATTTTTTAATTATGTGTTATGTTATATGTCACTGTTTGTATCCCCTCCCTATAAGTTGTTAGCCGCCCTGAGTCCCCTCAGGGAAAAGGGCGGCCTATAAATAAACTTATTCCTATTCCTATTCCTATGCCGTACATGCTAAGATATAAAATCACATATTGTAATCACCCTGCTTTTTAACATTTGATCTATTCCATTTTTACATATATAGAAATATTGTATTCCAATGTTGCTTTGTGTTTATACATTTTCAATGTTATAGTTTTATACATAATTTTAGTCTCCATTCTATGAATCTTAGCCATTACCTATTTTGGGTCTTTCCTTTATGGTTCCAACCCTCAATAAAATTTATCCCAGATCTTATAATATTCTGATTCGTCTTTATTCTTCAATTCCCATGTCAATTTATCCATTTCAGCATAGGTCAGAATTTTCCTAATTATTTCTCCTTCTTATTGAGTTTCCTGTTTTTCCAATTTTGGGCAAAAACCATTCTTGCTGCTGTAATAATATGTATTGTTAAGTAAATTACCCCTTTGTTATATTTATTATATATAATTCCCAAGAGAAATAGGTCCCGTGTGAATTCTATTCTAATTCTAGTAACAATAATATTCTTTACTTATATGTAATAGTGTTCTTCCAGTTTCTAATATCCACCTTTATTATCTAACCGTTGATAAAAGAAATCCCAAGTTAAAAAGTATTTTGTATCTTCTTTGTCCTTTATCTTTAAGGTTAACCTATTCATTTCTACACAATCTAGTATTTTTTTTATTATATTTTCATCTGTAGCAGTTTTCCTCATTTTTCCAGTGTTGTGCAAATACAATTCTCACTGCTCTCAAAACATGCAATATTAAATACACATTCCCTTAGTCATAATTTTCTGGCAATATACCTAACAAAAATATTTCTGGATTTAAATCTATGTGTTGCTTTATCATTTTCTCTAACCATGTATGTATTTTTGCCTTTGGACATGACCACCACATATGATAGTATGGTATCTGATTGCGTTTCCAACATTGTAAAGGTAAAGTTAAAGGTTCCCCTCGCATGTATGTACTAGTCGTTCCTGACTCTAGGGGGAGGTGCTCATCTCCGTTTCAAAGCCAAAGAGCCAGCGCTGTCCAAAGACGTCTCTGTGGTCATGTGGCCAACATGACTAAACACCGAAGATGCACAGAACGCTGTTACCTTCCCACCAAATGTGGTTCTTATTTTTCTACTTGCATTTTTTACATGCTTTCGAACTGCTAGGTTGGCAGAAGCTGGGACAAGGAACGGGAGCTCACTCCGTTACGTGGCTCTAGGGATTCGAACCGCCAAACTGCCAACCTTTCTGATTGACAAGCTCAGCGTCTTAGCCACTGAGCCACCCTTTTCCAACATTGACTTAGGACCTTTCATTCAGCAACTGTTTAAAGTTGCAATGGTGCTGCAAAAGGTGACTTATGACTGTCCTCGCTCTTATGACCAACCCATCCTCTCCAAAGTCATTAAGCAAACGCAACTTCCCCCAATGGCTTTGCTTGTTAGAAGCTGGCTGGGAAGACAATCCCATGATTCTGGGATGCTGCAGCCATTGTAAATACATGCCATTGGCCAAGCGCCCAAATTTTGATCAAATGACCCCGGGGTCACTGTAATAGTTATAAGTGGGAGGACCAGTCGCAAGTCACTTTTTTTTTCAGTAGAGGTTGCCCTCGACAACTAAGCCCCAAAATGGATGTTGTTAACTGAAAAATGTATTCAATGAGTTTTGCCCCAATTTGCGACTTTTCTTGCCATGTATGTTAAGTGAATTGCCGAAGTTGTTAAATTAGTCACACGGTTGTTAAGTGAATCTGGCTTCCCCATCGATTTGTCAGAAGGTCGCAAAAGGGATCGGACTCTGGAATACTAGAAAAGCAGAGACATCAGCCTGCCAACACAAGTGTGTGTAGCCAAGGCGATGGTTTTCCCAGTTGCAATGGATGGCTGTGAAGGTTGGACCATAAGGAAGGCTGAGCGCCAAAGAATGGAGGCCTTTGAACTCTGGTGCTGGAGAAGACTCCTGCAAGTCCCTTGGACTGCAAGGCCATCCAACTGGCCAGTCCTAGAGGAGATCAACCCTGACTGCTCTTTAGAAGGCCAGATCCTGAAGAGGAAATTCAAAATACTTCGGCCACCTAATGAGAAGGAAGGACTCCCTGAGGAAGAGCCTCATGCTGGGAAAGATGGAGGGCAAGAGAAGAAGGGGACGACAGAGAATGAGGGGGCTGGATGGAGTCACCGAAGCAGTTGGTGTGAGCTTGAATGGACTCCAGAGGATGGTAGAGGACAGGAAGGCCTGGAGGAACATTGTCCATGGGGTTGCAAGGGGTCGGACATGACTTTTCAACTAACAACAACTTTGGTGCAAGCCACAGGAGGCAGTAGCTTTTAATATTATACTAGGAGTGTGCAGAAATTCTGTTCAGAGGCTATGTAGATGGTGACATGACCAAATACAGTAGTCCTTGACTTATAGCCATTCATTTAGTGACTGTTAAAAGTTATAACGGCGGTGAAAAAAGGGATTTTTGACCTCTTTTCATGCTGATGATCACTGCAGCATCTCCATGGTCACGTGATCAAAATTGGGATGCTTGGCAACTGGCATGTACTTATGACAGTTGTGGTGTCCGTCGGGCTCACGGCTTTGTAACTAACAACCTAACAACAACAAGTCCATCTGGTTTTGATTCCCCTCTGGTCCATCCCCGCAAAGGCTAACCCAAACGCACCTTCCACGCTGAGGTTCCTCCAGGGCCAGGAAAAGTGGGCATTCCACTCGCCCCGCAACTCGTACCGGAATGCTGCGATTCGACGGCTGATGTCTTGGTGCAGAGTAGACTGGAGGAAGAGGGCCACTTTCTCTCCGGACAGCCACCTGAAGCAGCGCACCTTGGGCTGCAGGGCCGCCTCCGTCTCCGAGAGGAGCAGTTCCAAGACCCCGTCCCGTTCCAGGTAAATCTGGGCTCCCCGGAAGCTGCTGGAGGACTTGATGCAAGCGGTGACGTGCTGCGGTTTCTCTTTGCCGGCGGGGCCCGTGGGCAGGCGGGGAGACAGGCTGAGGCGCAAAGCTCCGGCTGGATACAGCCATTCCAGGGATCCCTCAGCGCAGTGCAAGGAGATCTGTTCCACGCTGCCAGCTTCTTGGGACAGGCCACTGCAAGGGAGAGCAAGACAGGATTAGGCGAAGGAGGGGGGACTTGGCCTGGCTGGCATCTTCCTCAAACTGGCGCCCCTGGGCCCCCAGGCATGACTCCCAAATGTACCTGTCCAGTTTCCTGTCCCAAAAGTGCTTTTTTCAGGAGGCAAATGAACTTTCTGGGTTTTCTTTGAAGATATTTCCTATTTCTATTCCTATTCTCTATTCTATTTCCATATTCTATTCTATTCTGTTCCTATTTCTATTCTCTATTGTATTTCCATATTCTATTCTATTCTATTCCTATTTTTATTCTATTCTATTCTTATTCCTATTTCTATTCCTATTCTCTATTCTGTTTCCATATTCTATTCTATTCCTATTTCTATTCTATTCTTATTCCTATTCCTATTTCTATTCCTATTCTCTATTCTATTTCCATATTCTATTCTATTCCTATTTCTATTCCTATTCCTATTCTCTATTCTATTTTATTCTACTTTACTCTACTCCAGTCCATTCCATTCTAAACTCTAACTCCTATTCTATTCTATTCCATTCCATTCCATTCCATTCCATTACTTTCCATTCCATTCCATTCTCTATTCCATTCCATTCCACTCCACTCCACTCCTATTCCTATTATTTCTATTTCTATTCTATCCACTGGATGGCAGGGAATGGAATGATTTATATTCCTTGCAGACAACTGGTCATTTGCATTCTTTTATAGAGTCGTTGAGGCCACTTGGAGATTTGTCCAGTCAGAAGAAGCTGAAGAAGCTTCTTGGATGAGAAGCGGAACGTCCTCAAAGAAAAACAAGAAAGTCCAGTGGCCTCCTGAAAAAGCACCTTTGGGCCACCCATGACCTGGATGCCTGAGAATCTCCATAAACACGCCCAGTTTCCTGTCTCACCTGAAGTAGAAATGACAAGGATAGGTACTCCTCAACTTACAACATTTCATTTAGTGGCCGTTCATGGTTACAATGGCACTGAAAAAAGTGACTTGTGATCATTTTCCAGTCTTACGTCGTGTGATAAAAACTCAGAAGCTTGGCAACCTGACTCATATTTATGACAGCCACAGCCTCCGCAGGGGTCTCCAACCTTGGCAACATTAAGACCTGTGGACTTCAACTTCCAGGATTCTGGAAATTGAAGTCCATACGTCTTTAAAAAGTTGCCAAGGTTGGAGACCCCTGCCCCAAAGCAAACTTTAGGCTCTACCTTTTTCCCACCAACATTTCCCAAGGATCCCTGCCTTCCAATATCTGGGATTTGTAGCTGCTCTGAGTTCATCCATGTGCTTCCCCTTGGATCCCTCTGAGAATGTTGTGGTCGGCTAAGCCAATCAGTTCCGCATCTCTGCCTTCCATCACCCGCCGGGATGTGTGAGTGACGGCCATGACTCAGCCTCCTCCCCCACAGCCCATCTGCTCCGAGGCTGCATCCTTAGATCCTTCCTGACCACCACTCTCCACAACTGGTTCTCCTCCATCCCGTCTTGACCTGGTCGGTGCCATCGGAGAGGGTGGGAAAGCTTTGACGGACGCCTGCCATTTTCACAAGCACCGTGACTCATCCCTGCTCGTCTTCTGTAAAGGATCAAGCCTTCCGAGAACCAGATGTGGCAGCTGTGTCCCTCCCCCTCCGCCCTATTTAATCACCAGGGGGGGAAAAAAAGCTCTATTGAAGCTCCTCTTCAGAATCCCCATAGATAATGAGTCTTGAGGACCATTCTTTAAGCATGAAAAACTGCCTGATTCCCAGGGAAAAAGGGATGTGTCCACTCAGATACTCAAGTGTTGTAAACAGATTCTCAGGATTCCCAAACCCCTTCAATTTCCCTTCTTTTTCCCACTCACTCTCTCCTGTAAACAGTTCTGGAGTCATTTTCTACCAGCTGCTTGGCCCACAGACACGATTTTTCCTGTTTCCTTTTTAAACACTCTACAAAAAGGAACAGGGGCGAAACAAAAGACGGAGTTGCTAATGGTATTAGCTTAATTTCTCGCATGTGGGAGCTCCAAACGATTAACACATTCGCCCCAATCTCTCTGCCAAACCAAAAAGTATTATCCTTTGGCGACCAGGAAATATGTGGGGGAGGGAGGGGAAGGGCGGCAGAGAGGGTTGAAAACAGCCAGATTAGAGAGAAATGGCTTGCAAATATGAGATTGACTTGTAGGTGAGGGGGCAGGGGTGGGTTGCTGCTGGCATTACTGCCAGTTTGACATGCAAAAATTTTTTGCGCCCACTTGCTTCTCGTGCACGGCGAACACGTGCTTCACGCGTGTGCAGATTTGCACTTAAAAAGGTCTGCGCACGCACACAACGTTAGAAAAGGGGGGAAAAACATTTTTGCAACGAAGATTGTTCTGCGTGTGCGCAGAAACAAAAATCAAGATGGCGGCTCCGACAATAGAACCAGTTCGGTGGTGTGGCAGGCCGAGTTGCTACCTACTTGGCTGAACCGGTAGGAACCCACCTCTGGAGGGGTGCGGGCTTCTCCCCTAGTCTCCTGGATTTACAATACAATAACAGAGTTGGAAGGGACCTTGGAGGTCTTCTAGTCCAAACCCCTGCTTAGGCAGGAAACCCTAGACCATTTCAGACAAATGATTCTCCAGCATCTTCTTCAAGACTTCCAGTGTTGGGGCATTCACAACTTCTGGAGATTTAGATTTTTTAGATTTAGATTTTATTGACATTTGTAGGCCGCCCTTTTCCCTGAGGGGACTCAGGGCGGCTCACATAAAATCAGGGAAGGGGAAATGCAGACAATAACAAAGACACATATAATAAAACAGTAACCAACATGCATTCATCATTCGGGAGGGGCAACTATCTTCATCCCCAGGCCTGACGGGCTAGCCAGTTCTTCAAGGCTGTGCGGAAGGCCTGGACGGTGGTGAGGGTACGAATCTCCACGGGGAGTTCGTTCCAAAGGGTCGGGGCGACTACTGAGAAGGCCCTCCTCCTTGTAGTTGCCAGCCGGAGGCAAGTTGTTCCACTGATTAATTGTTCTAACTGTCAGGAAATTTCTCAGTTCTAAGTTGCTTGATTAGTTTCCACCCATTGCTTCTTGTTCTACCCTCAGATGCCTTGGAGAATAGCTTGACTCCCTCTTCTTTGTGGCAACCCCTGAGATATTGGAAGACTGCTATCATGTTTCTCCTTTCCTTTTTGAGCTTTCAAACTTAAGGACATTCCCAAAGCCATCACACATTTGGGAGTACAGAGCGGTTAAGAGTCAGGGGTGCTGTGATTTAGTTCTGCCAGCCCCCTGTGGAAGATCAGCCTTTTCCCATCCCACGGGCTTCCCCGGATCTATCTGGTCCTTCCTTGGCACCCTTTTGAGCTTGGTGGTTTTCTCGCAGATGTTTCATTACCGAACTAGGTAGTGTCATCAGTCTGCAAGAAAACCACCAAGTTGAAATGAAATATGCTAGAGAATTTTACAATACAAGGATAATGGAATGATACAGAATATAATATAAAGATGTACTACTATTGGATGGATTTAGAATGATGTAATCACAATGTAAAATAATTCAAAATTTAGAATATCTTGCATAAAATGAAGTAATAATAATTATAGTCAAATAAATGATTAATAAATGATAATAATGTATACATACATACTAGATCAGTGGGTCTCCACCTTCCTAATGCCGCGACCCTTTAATACAGTTTCCCCCAACCATAATTTTATGTATTTCATATTTTTTTGAAAATATGTGTTTTCCAATGGTCTTAGGCAACCCCTGTGAAAGGGTCCTTCGACCCCCAAAGGGGTCCTGACCTACAGGTTGAGAACCACTGTACTAGATTGATAATATGAGATTTTATATATTCCCAGAATTCAATCAACCCATAGGATAGAAGTTGCCTTCAGAAGTTGTGGGAGCTTCATCCCTGGAAGCTTTCAAGAAGAGATTGGACTGCCAATCTACACTAGGAGACTGGTGTAGGGTCTCCTGCCTGGGCGAGAAGTTGGACTAGATGACCTACAAGGTCCCTTCCAACTCTGTTAATCTGTTAATCGACAACCAGCATGAAAAGAGAGCGCTCTACGCATGTGAATTTTGCTCTGCTTGATGTCACTCTTTTTTAACCATCTTGCCTTATGCTTTTCATTCTGTCATTTCCCCTCTTAGCAGTTCGATTATAATCATCTTGAAGGAGAAACATTTTTTTAAGGATTAGTGTTAATTATTTCTTTTCTTTCCCCGTGCTCCTCTGGCAGCTGAAAGCAGAAGAATACTGGGAAGTTCTCCCCTCATTCGAGTCTCACAACATCCCTGTAAGGGAGGCAGGACTGAAAGACACTGGGCGGTTCCAGGTCAAGCACAGAGCTTTGTGGTTGAATGGGAGATTATGGGACTCCATAATCATACAGGTAGTCCTCGGTTTACAACCACAATAGGAACTGGAAAATTTATTCTTAAGCAGTACAGTTGTTAAACGAGACATCACGTGTCCACATTTTTTTTCTATGCCTGTTTTTGTCACGGTCGTTAAGTGAGACTCACATGACAGAGACTTGCAACCTTCCCTGCTGGCTTCCCCATTGCTTGTCAAAAGCTCTCTGGGTGGGTTGCAAATGTTGACCATGTGACTGTGGGACCCTGGAACTGTCAAAAATGTATGATGGTTGCTATGAACCCGAATTACGATCACATGACTGTAGGGATGCTGAAATGGTGATAACTGCAAGGACCTGTCCTAAGTCACATTTTCAGTTCCGGCATAACTTTGAACAGCTGCTAAACAAATGGTCATTAAGTGAGAACCACCTGTAGCCTAGCATCTTTAACTCCTGCCTCATAGGGCATCCTCATTATGAATGGGTGCCCTATAATTCCTTCCCCTTCATTAGACGGGCCCTAAGCAGTTGTCTGTATGGTTGCTGAGAGTCAACACTGCCTTGATAGCATACAATCAATCAGTCAAGTCAGTCAGTTGTCAATGTCTTCAGGAGGACCATCCAATAGCATTGTCAAATATACAACCCCAACCCAAAGCAATTAGCAATATTTACTTTCAGTCTAATTTGATTAATTATCAATCCATCTAATGTCCCAAAGGTGCTTTTTTTCTTCAGGAGGCAACTGGACTATCTTGTTTTTTTTCCTTTTGAAGATGTTTCGCTTCTCATCCAAGAAGCTTCTTCAGCTTCTGGCAGGGTAGTGGGGAATGGAAGGATTATCTATCCCAGTGTTTCTCAACCTTGTCAACTTGAAGATGTCTGGACTTCAACTCCCAGAATTCCCCAGCCAGCATTCGCTGGCTGGGGAATTCTGGGAGTTGAAGTCCAGACATCTTCAAGTTGACAAGATTGAGAAACACTGATCTATCCATCCTGCCGGAGCTGAAAAACCTTCTTGGATGAGAAGCGAAATGTTTTCAAAAGAAAAAAAAAAACAAGAAAGTCCAGTTGCCTCCTGAAAAAGAAGCACCTTTGGGACAACCATGACCTGGATGACTGAGAATCTCTACACACTTTTAGAACCCATCCAATTTGTTGATTTATTCCATAATTGTCAACCCATGAGATGACTTGATCCATTATTATCAACCCCTCCAATGCGATGATGTGATCCCCAATGATCAAACTATCCAATATGATGACTCGATCCACAATTATCAACCCATCCAATTTGTTGATTTAATCCATAATTGTCAACTCATCCAACCTGATGACTTAATCCATAACTATCAACCCATCCAATGCGATGATGTGATCTCCAATGATCAAACTATCCAATCTGATGACTTCATCCACAATGATCAACCCATCCGATCTGTTGATTTGCTCCATAATTGTCAACCCATCCAATGTGATGGCTCGATCCACAATGATCAACCCAATAACACTCCTTGATTGGATCTGGGGGCCAGTCTGAACCACCTTCAATGATAATTCTGACTGAATAATCTTTTTGAGATCCCCAAAATCTCCAAATTGATTTTTTTCACGCTGTGCTAGGACAAACCACCTCCATCACCCCCTACTCTTTGGGAAGAAAAGCAGGCTAACCCCCCCCCCCCCAAGAGCTAAGTCAGTTATGCCATGAGAAATAACCAATTCAGTTCTTTCAAGACACTCCCTGAAATAAATGGTGCTTGCTTCAGCAACCCTCTTTGGTTAAAATGACCACCTTTATAATATTATGGTAACAGTAAAGCATTGGACTCAGTGCGAAGAATAGCCAGTTATAGCAAAGCCAGTTTCTTGCCTGGGCAGGGGTTGGACTGGAAGACCTCCAAGGTCCCTTCCAACTCTGTTATTCTATTCTATTCTATTCTGTATTCTCTTCCCTTCTATTCCATTCCATTCCTATTCTCTTCTATATTGTCTTCTATATTCTTCTCTGCTTGCTATTCTATTCCTATTCTATTCTATATTTCATTCCATTCCTATTCTCTTCTATATTCTCTTCCCTTCTTTTTCCTTCCTATTCTCTTCTCTATTCTCTTCTGTATTCTTCTCTTCTTTCCCTTCTCTGCTTGCTATTCTGTTCTGTTCTATTCTATTCCATTCCTCTTCGCTTCTCTATTCTCTTCTGTATTCTTCTCTTCTCTGCTTGCTATTCTATTCCTATTTTATTCTATATTTCATTCCATTCCTATTCCTATTCTCTTCTATTCTCTTTTATATTCTCTTCCCTTCCCTTCCTATTCTCTTCTCTATTCTCTTCTGTATTCTTCTCTTCCCTTCTCTGCTTGCTGTTCTATTCTATTCCATTCCTCTTCGCTTCTCTATTCTCTTCTGTATTCTTCTCTTCTCTGCTTGCTATTCTATTCTATTCCTATTCCTATTTTATTCTATATTTCATTCCATTCCTATTCCTATTCTCTTCTATATTCTCTTTTATATTCTCTTCTCTTCCCTTCCTATTCTCTTCTCTATTCTCTTCTGTATTCTTCTCTTCCCTTCTCTGCTTGCTGTTCTATTCTATTCCATCCCTCTTCTCTTCTATATTCTCTTCTGCATTCCCTTCCCTTCCCTTAAGTTCCCTTCACATTCTATTCCATTCCATTCCTTTCCACTCATAACCTTTCATCAGTCTCAAGAAATTCCTCTTAAGCTTTCCCTCTAAAAAGGATGAATGAACTCCAAGGGGGTGGAGAGATTGGCGTTCCTTCCTTTCTGAGCTCCTTTTTCAAAAGAAAAAGAAAGAAAGCGTCATCTCACCCAGCTGCTTCAGGATTTGCATAAAATATCTGAACTAGTTTTATCTCTCGACTGTAAAAGCCACACTTGCTTGCCCTTGACTGCCAATCCCCAAAATTACCTGCCCCAAATGCTCAACTGGATATCTTTTTCTCCCAATCTTTAAAGCCTCAATTCCATGGATTTTATTTATTCAGAGTGTGTGTGTGTGTGTGCGTGCACGCGCGCGCGCACGCGTGTGTGCCTGCCTGCCTGCCTGCCTGCCTGCCTGCCTGCCTGCCTTTAAGTCAGGCTTGGCTCCTGGCAAGGACACAGACAAAACTGTGTAATTTTCTTCCGCAAGATTTTTCAGAAGTGATTGGTCCTTTCCTTTTTTCACCCCCAAGCTGAGAAGTTCACTCAGCTTTAGATTTTGAAGCAAAGGCGGAACTGGAACTCGGGATCTCCTGGCATCTAGCTTGATGCCTTTAATCAGGGGCGAAATTCAGAAGGTTCTGGAGAACTGGTAGCACAAATTTTGAGTAGTTTGGAGAACCGGCAAATATCACCTCTGGCTGGCCCCAGAAGGGGTGGAAATGGAAACTTTGCAGTATCCTTCCCCTGGAGTGGGGAGGGAATGGAGATTTTGCAGTATCCTTCCCCTGGAGTGGGGAGGGAATGGAGATTTTGCAGTATCCTTCCCCTGGAGTGTGGTGAGAATGAGAATTTTCTGCCAACCTAGCAGTTCGAAAACATGCAAAAATGCAAGTAGAAAAATAGGAACCATCTTTGGTGAGAAGGTAACAGCGTTCTGTGCACCTTTAGTGTTGAGTCATGCCGGCCACATGACCACGGAGACATCTTCAGACAGCGCTGGCTCTTCAGGTTTGAAAGGGAAATGAACACTGCCCCCTAGAGTCGGGAACAACTAGCATATATGTGCAAGGGGAACCTTTATCTTCAACCAACTTGCTCAGACTGAAGAAGCTACAGTGGTGCCTTGCTACTCATCATTAATGAGCTACAGTGGCACAGTGGTTAGAGTGAAGTACTGCAGGCTATTTCTGTTGACTGCCAGCTGCCTGCAATTTGGCAGTTTGAATCCCATCAGGCTCAAGATTGACTCAGCCTTCCCTCCTTCTGAGGCCGGTAAAATGAGGACTCAGATTGTTGGGGGCAAGAGGCTGATTCTGTAAACCGCTGTAGCAGTATATAAGTCTAAGTGCTATTGCTATTAATTTGTTCCAGGAGGCGCCACAGGTACCAAAAACAATGAGCACCAAACATTTTTTTCCATAGGGAGCAATGTAGCGAGTTACAACACAGCCGACATCGACAAGTTCTGGCTTGTGCATTGCGTACCAAAGAAAGGATGAGTACCGGGACAACATCTTTGCGTCAAAATGCGTGGAGTACCAAATCCGATGATGAGTTTCAAAGCAGTTGAGTACTGAGGTACCACTGTACTGAGATAAGCAGCGAAATGTTTCAAACCAACAAGACAAGAAGTCTCCAGTTGGCATGACTCAACTTCCAGGCAGTTCTACCTGGATGGGGTTGGGAATCTTCACTGGCACTTTAACCACTACATCATGCTGTCTCTTGAGATGGACTGATCTCTCAAATTGCACTGACCAGCATTGGCTTGGCGAAAGATACATCACAAGCATTAAAGCCCCTTTACTTTCATTTCTCCCCAAACCAACTCCTTTCATCTAGAACACCCTATTCCAACACCCTTGGAGAAGGGGGCACCAAGGTGCCTCCAAAACAGCATTCATGGCAGGAATCCAGGGCACTCCTCCACTGAATAGGTAGGCACGTTTAAAAGATGCTTGCATTCCTGCCTAGCGATGCTAAGGAACATGACTAGCTGGCATAGTTGTATCAGAATAAGAGAATAAGAGAGTTGGAAGGGACCCTGGAGGTCTTCTAGTCCAGCCCCCTGCTCAAGCAGGAGACCCTATACCATTCCAGACAAATGGCTGTCCAGTGTCTTCTGAAAAACCTCCAGTGATGGAGCACCCACAACCTCTGGAGGCAAGTTGTTCCACTGGTTGATTGCTCTGACTGTTAGGAAATTTCTCCTTAATTCCAGGTTGCTCCTCTCCTTGATTAGCTTCCTGTTCTAACCCCCCTCGTTCCACACCAAAGCACACTCCGAGCCAGAGATAAATTATGGCATTTAATTAACAGACAAACAGGTCCTTGGCAGCAACCCAGCACAGACAAGCTTGGGCAGCAATAAACACAGATAAGGCTTGGCAGCAATCCAGCCTGCCTAGCTCATATAGAGTTCTCCGACATTCGATTCTGTTTTGACTTCTGCAAAGAGGGGCGTGTGCACAAGTAGCCTTTTTATAGGCTGGAGAGGAGCCTAATGACCATCAGCTGAGTGCAATCACCTCCTGTAATTGCGTAATTGTTCCTGACGCTTAGTAGCTCTTTGATGGCGTGCATCCAGAAACAACTCACTACTGGCCTCTGGCTCACTCTCCCTTGTCTCCTCCCCACTGGTCCAAGGCTCAGGTGCCTCCTGGTGGCCAACCATCCTCTCTGCGCCCTGCTTGGAGTCGGAACCCTGTCCAGGGTCCTCCACATCCTCCAAAGCCGACTCAGAGGGCCCCTCGCTGTCGGAGTCTGGTGGCAGCTCCAACGGCTCCTGCTGGGCCACAACAGCTTCCATTCATTGTTTCTTGTCCTGCCTTCTGGCATTTTGGAAGATAAATTAGACTCACTCCCCCCTTCTTTATGGCAAACCCTCAAAGTATCGGATCATTGCTACCACGTCACCCTTAGCATCTGAGTCTCTAGCATAATATTTCTCGATCTTGGCAGCTTGAAAATGGATGGATTTCAACTCCCAGAATTCCTCAGCCAGTTTTTGCATTTCGAGCAGGGGGCGCCAACCTTTCGGATCTCAGGGACCACCAAATTCATAATTTTAAATCCCACGGATGATTTTTTTTTTTTTAAAGAGAGAAATAGTATTTAGCGCGATATAAAAATGCAAATAATTTTTTTGCGGAACACCAAAATTTTCTCATGGACCACTGGTTGGTGAATTCCTGTCCAGGGGTGCCTAACCTTGGCAACCTTCTGACCTATGGATTTCACCTCCTAGAATCCCCCAGCCAGCCAAGCTTGGGAATTCTGGGAGTTGGAGTCCACAAGTCTTAAAGTTGCCAAAGTTGAACAGCCCTGGACAAGAATTCAGCAACTCCAGTTTTAGGAGACAGGAGTGGTGATGGGAAAAAAAGTGGGGGATGTGGAAAGCCGATTTGGCAGCAACTCTCAGGAAAACCCTGGGAGGGCATCTAAGGACCCCATCCAAAACACACAGCCTCTTCTCCGCCCCCGCGTGGTGGATTGGAGTTTTGCAACTACTGACTACTTCAGCTTTAACCACAATAATATAGGAGCACACAATAATTACAAACTCAAGGCAAATCGCTCCAAATTCTACTGTTGACATCACCCCACTTCTAAGAGGTCTGTAAGGGGGCGTGCATAAGCGCACCAGTGTGCCTAACGTCCCTGTCCTACTGTCCCCATTTCTGGTGTTCATATTCGTGTTTGTTCTTATTCCTGTTATCTTGTACATGAGTGGCAAACTTAAATAAATAAAGATGGATCGATAGATGATAGATAGATAGATACATACATACATAGATAGATAGATAATATCTTGTACATGAGTGACAAATTTAAATAGATAGATAGATAGATAGATAGATAGATAGATAGATAGATAGATAGATAATATCTTGTACATGAGTGACAGATAGATAGATGATAGAGATAGATAGATAGATAGATAGATAGATAGATAGATGATATCTTGTACATAAGTGACAAATTTAAATAGATAGATAATATCTTGTACATGAGTGACAAATTTAAATAGATAAGTAGATAATATCTTGTACATGAGTGACAAATTTAAATAGATAGGTAGATAATATCTTGTACATGAGTGACAAATTTAAATAGATAGATAGGTGATAGATAATATCTTGTATATGAGTGACAAATAGATAGATAGATAGATAGATAGATAGATAGATAGATAATATCTTGTAAATGAGTGGCAAATTTAAATAGATAGGTAGATAATATCTTGTACATGAGTGACAAATTTAAATAGATAGGTGATAGATAATATCTTGTATATGAGTGACAGATAGATAGATGGATGGATAGATGGATGGATGGATGGATAATATCTTGTATATGAGTGACAAACTTAGATAGATAGATAGATAGATAGATAGATAGATAGATAGATAGACCCAAACGCGACCGAAGCGATCGGAAGGCGCACATCCTCGGAGTTGCCAAACTCCGCCGCTCGGCTTCCTCGCCGTCCTTACCTTCCCCTCCAACTGCACTGATCCTCGGAGTAATTGCAAAAAGCCGGGTCCAAGAGAAGGAGAAGGGCGAGCAAGCGCCGGGTCCAAGGCATGCTTCCACGGACTTCCCTGGCCAGGAGGGGGGAAGAAGGGAAAGAAAAGAAAAGAAAGGGAAGGAAGGAAAAAAAAAACACGGACGGTTCAAGCGCGGAGTTCAAATCTAAAGCAAAGGAAGCAGCCGCCTCTCCCAACGCGTGGGAAGCCTCAGCCGCCCCGCCGGCTCTCCATCCCCCATCGCCGCCGCTTCCCAGCCTTTCCGGGGGGCTTCCGCTCCCCTTTTTCTCGGACGGGGCTGGCTGGTTGGGCGCCAAGATTCGCCTTCTCGCCGTTCCCACCGAGCTCCCGATGGAAACGGCGCTTCGGGACGAGATGCGCCCGGAGGAGCGCTGGTCACTTTCCAAGCCCAGCTCAGGGAGCAGCCGGGGCGGGGCTGGAGGAGGAGGAGGAGGGGGAATCGCCCAATCAGAACCCGCCTGGGGGGAACTTGGAACCAACCGTGGGGGAGTTTGGGGGGAGGGAAGCCGAAAGGAGGGGGGGGCTAGTAGGATGTGTCGCAGCCGTTCGGGAGAACAATGCCAGTCAGGCACCCGGAGTGGATAGAGGGCGCCTTGGGGGTCTCTGAGCTTGGTTGGGTTTTTTAAAAATTTTTTGCAGACGTTGCATGAGCTGACTAGGGAACAGCATCAGTTTTAGGAGCGAGGGAGGTTTGTGGAAGAAGAGGAGGAGGAGGACTAGAGGGTCCCTAGTTTTTTTGCAGACGTTTCATGAGCTAACTAGGAAATAGCATCAGTGTTAGGAGGAAGGGAGGTTTGTGGAAGAAGAGGAGGAGGAGGAGAGCTAGAGGATCCCTGTGCAGACGTTTCATGAGCTAACTAGGAAACAGCATCAGGAGGAAGGGAGTTTTGTGGAAGAAGAGGAGGAAGAGGAGGAGAGCTAGAGGGTCCCTGGTTTTTTTGCAGATGTTTCATGAGCTAACTAGAGAGCAGCATCAGTGCTAGGAGGGAGTGTGGTGATGGTGGTGGTGGTGGTGGTGGTGGTGGTAGTGGTGGAGGAGGAGGAGGAGGAGGAGGAGGACGATGACGACCATGGGGTCCTTGATGCTCTCTGAGCTTGGTAGTTTTCTTGCAGAAGTTTCATTATACAACTAGGTAACATCATCAGTGCTAGAGGGGAGTGGGATTTGCAGGGAGGAGGAGGAGGATGGCGACTATGGGGTCCATGATGCCCTTTGAACTTGTTTCTATTCTTGCAGACGTTTCACTACCTAACTAGGGTACATCATCAGTGTTAGGAGGGAGTGGGGTTTGTGGAGGAGGAGGAAGAGAAGGAGGAGGAGGACTATGGGGTCCGTAGAGCCCTCTGAGCTTGTTGTTTTCCTGCAGATGTTTCGTTACCCAAATCCCATTGCCCACTAACACTGCCAGAGCAAGCCACTAGAATACAAACTGAGAGCAAAGCCCACTCCATACTGATGATGTTACCTAGATGGGTAATGAAATGTTTGCAAGAAAACAACCAAGCTCAGAGAACACCAAGGGCCCCACAATCATCCTCCTCTCCACAAATCCACCTCCTTCTAACACTGATGACGTTACCTCGTTGGGTCATGAAACATCTGCAAGAAAACTACCATGCTCAGAGAGCACCAAGGACCCCATCATAAATACCTGCCAGTTTGATCTCTTAACCATGAGGGATGCTACAATGGTTGTAAATGCGAGGAGTGGTCATAAGTCATTGTTGTCAATGTGTCTGTAACTTTAGTTACTAAACAAATGATTGTAAATCAAGGACTACCTGTATTTAGCTATTGTGGCAATTCTCCCTTTCGACTAGATATCTGCTAACAGTAAGCAAATGTGACACTTTTGAGTATTTCTAAATCTCTAATTCCCTTTTTGAGTGGGAACAACATCGTCCTCATCAGCCCCCCAAAAATTGGAATTCCCCTGAAAAAATGCAAACTTTTCTTTTTGGAAATTGTTTTCAGCTTCTTGAAACATGCCTGTATTTCCTCTGGGGACATGGGATCAATTCTCTAAAGCCCTAGTAAGGCCATACCTAGAGTACTGCATCCAGTTTTGGTCACCACACTATAAAAAAAGATGTTGAGACTCTAGAAAGAGTGCAGAGAAGAGCAACCAGGATGATTAGGGGACTGGAGGCTAAAACATAAGATGAACAGTTGCAGGAACTGGACATGGCTAGTGAAGAGAAGGACCGGGGAGACATGATAGCAGTATTCCAATATTTGAGGGGCTGCCACAGAGAGGAGGGGGTCAAGCTATTTCCCAAGGCACCCGAAGGCCAGACAAGGAATAATGGATGGAAACTGACCAAGGAGAGATTCAACCTAGAAATAAGGAGGAACTTTCTGACGGTGAGAGCAATCAACCAGTGGAACAGAAATTGCCTTCAGAAGTTGTGGGATCTTCATCACTGGAGGTTTTCAAGAAGAGATTGGACTGCCCTTTATGAAATGGTGTAGGGTCCTGCTTAAGCAGGGGGTGGGGGTTGGACTAGATGACCTATAAGGTCCCTTCCAACTCTGTTAATCTGACGTGAACAATCTGGCTTAATCACGATTCTTTTTTAAAAAAAGGGGGGGGGCGGAATTGGGAGAAAGAACCTGGAGGCAATTAAGACAGGCCAACGGAAGGTTAGTTCTCCACAAATCCAACTGCGGTTAACTTTTGGGTTTTTTTTAAAAAGAGAATTTTCCCACTGCTCACTTTAGATGTGTTGACAGCCAGCAAGGATTTATGTGAACGGATCGGCTGCCAGCTTCTTCTGGTTTTCCTGTACTTCCAATTTTTATATAAATGAGATCTTAGCTGCTCCTTTGCACCAAGCAATCCATTAAAGTCAGCATCTGTTTGCTTAAAGGTTGTTTTCTTTTCGAAGACGGCTGGGTCAGGGGGAAAGGGGAGTAATCTAGCAACCGAGATTAAGAAGGCTATGATGTGACTCACATTTCTTGGTCACTGGAGATCACACTGGATTAAACCCAAAGGAATTTTTATCCAAGCGTCCTAAAGGATTGAAGTGAAGCAGCCTAATCCCGGTGCGATTGACGAGTAAGATGAATTTTAAAAACTCAACAAAACTGCTCTTAACCATCTGATGCTTGTTCTGATGATTAACCATTTGAACCCCAAAGAAAAAGACCACAACATTTTCTGAATTATTTTTTTTAAAAAAACACACCACCCTTCTTTCCCCACACAGCCTTGTCCTAGATCCTGACATTAATTACTTAATACTAATAATTAGTATTTTTTCTCTGGAATGATTGCCCACCAAAATATGTGAAGTAAACACAGAACAACTGCAGGGCAGCAATCTGGGCTGATAACAGGGTCCATGGGGAAGGCAAAATAGAATGAAAAAATGGACAATGCTATATTTGGAAGGGGCAAAGGGGGAGGTGTGCCGGGTCTGGGCGAAGTGAGAGAAAGTATTCTGGAGGCAACCTAACACTGGAATGAATCAATAGGTCAGAATCCATAGAAAATGGGTGAGAAAGAAAGAGAAAGAAAGAGAGAAAGAAAGGCAGGCAGGGAGACAGAAAGAGAAAGACAGTGAAAGGAAAGAAAGAAAGTGAAAGAAAAAATGAATGAGGAAGAGAAAAAAGAAGGAACAAAAAAGAAAGTGAAAGAGTGAAAGGAAAGAAAAAGGAGAAAGAAAGGGAAAGAAAGAATGATCAAAAAAGAAAGAAAGGAAAGGAAAAGAAAGAAAAAGAAAAGGAAGAACCAAAAGAAAGAAAAAGAAAAATGTGAAAGACAATGAGAGAAAGGAAAGAAAAAAAGGAAGCGAAAGAAATAAATGAAAAAGATAAAGATAGAAAGATGATAGATAGATAGATAGATAGATGAAGGAAGGGAGAGAAAGAAAGAAAGAACAAGCAGATTACAAAGCTAATCAATCTAAATCAATCTAAATATAAAGGCCACGGAGGGAAATTAGTCAATATGACCAGGTCTGCCTCCTAATCAATTTTTACTTTCTGGGCCTTTCATTATTCTTAGCTGAAAATTGGTTGCTACTGAGAAAGAGTCTTTTGATCTTGGAGCGATATTAACTTATAATGAGTTGTGTTCCTTAGCTGTCCATATTCAAGCCAGAAACCAAAATCAAAACAAAACAGATCTTCCCAATGCCTTTATTTGTTTGCTTTTTTTTTCAATTTCCATGGCTGCCCAACTCAACCCAGTGACTCCGGGCGGGCTGACAATTCTAAAATGATAAAACAATCAAAACCATGTTTTAAAAAACATCAAAACTATTAAAAAAAAACACCACCCACAAAATAAATACAACACAAATAGCAGCCCTGAGGATTAAGCTTTGCTGGTCCCCCAAGGGGAAATGTCAAAAGAAGATCAAAATTTTCGGTAAGAAAGTATTGCAGAGAAGGACGAGAAACGTGGTACTCCGTCCACCGTCCACCCTGTGTCCACGTGGTATGGGATTTAGGATTAGTTAGAATAGAGTTGGAAGGGACCTTGGAGGTCTTCTAGTCCAACCCCCTGGCCTATAGCATTTCAGACAAATGGTTGTCCAAATCTCTTCTTAAAAATGTCCAGTGTGGGAGCATTTGTTTCCAACTAGTTCTGTAGCTTATGTGAGTTTCTTCACCCTTAGCATCCTTCTTATTGTCGGAAGAAATGCCCTTCTGGGTTCAGTTCCAAGTGGGGGAAAAGAACATGGAGGCTGCTTGGAAAGATGGTTTAATGGTGGATAGGATCGCATGGCTTGAACTCCTGAACAGAAAACTCACATGCTTCCAGATGTTGGGTGAAGAAGAAAAGGCGGCAGAGATGCTGAAAGTCCCTGGTTTTATTCCCTCTCTGGCCTTTGATCTTGAGCTTGTATTCTGATTGGTCATCAGATTCCCAAGGGGCCATGCAGGGGCAACTCTGTAGGCTGTGCTTTGAGTCCAAGTTTGGTTGAGCATTGCTTCTTCCCAGGTGCCCTGTGGTGAGATGGGTAATGGGCTAATACTATCATGCCTTAATCCCGTCACCCTGGAGTGGAAGGGGGGGAGATCTTTGTTATGTATAATAGACTGGCTCAGGCCTTTTAATGGCCCATTGACAAAGGCGGGGGCTATCAAGAGTGAGTCTGTTTCCTTCCTAAAAACATGTTTCTCCATTTCTGATCCAGGGAAATATCATATTCTGCCTTTTCAATATTTCCCAGAATATTTCATTTTCCTAGGAGAGGGGTGGGTTTTTAACTTCCTACATTAAGTAGCAGTCCATTGATTCTACTTTTAGAATACAAATACCATCGTCGTTATTTCGATTTATTGACTTTGGGGAAAGAAATGGCAAAGTGAGGAAAGTGAAATTGATGACTGGCAAAACAGAGAGGCAGGAAGTAGACCTTTCCTCTCTGGACAAGCTACTAACACCCCTCTATAAAGCCTTAGTAAGACCACATCTAGAATACTGCATCCAGTTTTAGTCACCACACTAGAAAAAAGATGTGGAGACTCTAGAAAGAATGCAAAGAAGAGCAACTAAGAGGATTCACTAGAGTAGACACACCCAATTCCTGCAGCTGTCGTTCATATATTTTAGCCTCCAGGCCTCCTAATCATCTTCGTTGCTCTTCGCTGCACTCTTTCCAAAGTCTCAACATCTTTTTCATATTGGGGTGACCGAAACTGGATGCAGTATTCCTGGTGTGTTTTTATGCTTGTCTATGTTGTCTACAAGGAACACAGTGGCTCAGTGGCTAAGATGCTGAGCTTGTCGATCCGAAAGGTTGGCGGTTCGAATCCCTAGCGCTGCGTAATGGAGTGAGCTCCTGTTACTCGTCCCAGCTTCTGCCAACCTAGCAGTTCGAAAGCACATAAAAAAATGCAAGTAGAAAAATAGGAACCACCTTTGGTGGGAAGGCAACAGCGTTCCGTGTACCTTCGGCCTTGAGTCATGCCAGCCACATGACTATGGAGATGTCTTTGGACAGCGCTGGCTCTTCAGCTTTGAAACAGAGTTGAGCACCACCCCCTAGAGTTGGGAATGACTAGCACATATGTGCGAGGGGAACCTTTATCTTTACTATGTTGTCTACAGATCCTGGACTCCAGCATCTCATCTCCACTGAGAAGTCACACCAGCAATAGCATTCAGCTTCAGGACAGAACGGCCAAAGGAAGTCCATGAGTCTCTTCTATAGTTTCTTTCAGTCCCCTTCCATGGTCCTCATCATCTAAACGTTCAAAGCATGGGGGTCACAGTGCAAAAGTCACAGGGGTCACGGGGTGAGGGTCACACAAGCTAAAAAAAGGATCCCCCCTCCCCATTGGCTGTTTTTAAGCCCGTCTAGCATCAAAAGCCCATCTTCCTATGGGGCTGGAAATATCAGTGGGAGCCTCTGTCTCTTGCCCCTCCATGCCTTTCACTGCCCCTCAGGGCTGGCTTGCCAAATTTTCACAGTGTGTGCTTGGCCTGAACAGCTGCAAGAAGAATGAAGGAGACCCTTAAGAAGTCAGGATCATTATGCATTAAAAAGTATTTACAGGTTTGACCCATGTTTGCCTTTCCAGGGTTTGATTACTATGGAAAGAAGCTAGAGAGGGAGAGAAGTTGATGGACACGGAAGGAAGAATAGCAATAGCAACAGCACTTATATACTGTTTTACAGTGCTTTACAGCCCTCTCTAAGCGGTGTGGGAAGTTATCACACAGCCCCCCCCCTCCCCGAAAAATGAAATATCCTAGGAAATATTGAAAAGGCAGAATATTTCTCTGGATATGAAAAGAAAGAAACATGTTTTAAAAGACAGAATAGTTGCCTGTAGCTTCCTGCCCATCCCCACTGTTAATGGGCTATTAAGAAGGCCAAGATAGTCTCTTTTACATAATAAAGACTTCTCCACTGCAGCCCCAGGGGGGATGGGAGTAAAGGCATGATAATATTGGCCCTTTACTCAACTGACCACATGGCATCTGAGAACTCAACTAAACCTGGATTCAAAACATAGCCCAGAGAGTTGCCCCTGCATGGCCCTATGGGAGTCTGAGAACCAATCAGAATACATATCTTACACAGGAACAGGAAACAGAGAGGTGGGACTAAACAAGTTATAAAAAGCCTAGCAAGCCCCTCCTTCAGCCCTTCTCTTTTTCTCCACCAACATTGAAGCATGTGATCACCTTTTCTGTTCAGGACTCAAGCCATGTGGTCCTGTCCACCAATAAACCATCTTTCCAAGCAGCCTCTGTGTTTCCAGTGTCTTTTTCCCCACTTGGAGCCGAACCCAGAAGGACATTTCTTTCATCAGCGGTTTACAGAGTCAGCCTATTTACAACTATCACTGGGATCAGAATTTCCATTCGATAAGCAAGGAGGTTGTTAAGTGAGTCGAACCACTTTTTTGCCAGAAGAAAGGCCCGATGTAAATCAGTCCTGCAGAACTCTAGACAGCCACCAGAGGACAGCCAAGGGTTCCATGTGTCCTTGCTGCCCTCTGGTGGTCAGTGAGGTTTCTTTCTCTCTTTCTTTTTGGCAGCACAGAGCTGTTCGCCCTCCCTAACGCTTGAGAGCTGGCTCATGAACTGGGGTTAGCGATGGCATGCAGTCCTCTGAAGAGCTGTGTGGCCGAGAAACCGAATCTTTCGCGGCCTACCCTTTCTCCCTTTGTCCGTCTGAGAAACCTGGAGGCCGGCCAGGCTCTTTCCTTCCGTCAAAAGCTTCCGAAACATGGATTTCTTTGCACCTCAAGCGCTGGCTTAATCACTTTGAAGCCTTCACGTCCTTCCTTACAGTAAGCCAGTCTTTCGGGCTTTGCTTGCCAGCTTTTTTTCTTTTGTTTGCTGACTTCCACCCAGCTCCCCGCGTTAAATTTATGAATTCCAATGAGCCTGGGAAAAACAGACTCTCACCCACCCACCCATCCCAGCTCTTATCCTCCCAGTCTCTCTCTCTCTCTCTCCCTCTCTCTCTCTCTCTCTCTCTCTCTCCCCATGCCTCTCTCTGTCCCTGTCTGTCTGTCTGTCTGTCTCTCTCTGTCTGTCTCTCTCTGTGTGTATGTGTGTGTGTGTCTGCGTGCGTGTGTCCATGCGTCTCTCTATTCCTGTCTGTCTGTCTGTCTCTCTCTCTCTCTGTGCATGTTTATGTGTGTGTATCCATGCCTCTCTCTATTCCTGTCTCTGTGTTTGTGTGTGTGTGTGTGTGTGTGTGTGTGTGTGTGTGTCCATGCCTCTCTCTATTCCTGTCTGTCTCTCTGTCTGGCTCTGTGTGTGTGTGTGTGTGTGTGTGTGTGTGTGCATGTGTGTGTGTGTCCATGCCTCTCTCTATTCCTGTCTGTCTGTCTGTCTGTCTCTCTCTGTGTGTGTCTCTCTGTGTCTCTCTTTCTCTCTGTCTCTCTGTCTCCTTATTTCTCTCTCTCTCTCTTTGTGCCTCTCTCTGTCTGCCTCTCTTTCTTTTCTTCTCTCTCTCTCTCTCTTTCTTTTAAAAGAGAATTTGATAACTAGACAGATTATTTGGGTATTAAAGTTTCTTTACCATGTGGAATGGGAAAAAGGAATGATTACCCTTAAGATTAGTTGTTCTGTTTGCTTCACCTAACTAAAACAAATGAAACAGGATATTGGTCCTGTGGGGAGGTAAATGAGTAATGAATGTCCTGTCTCTGTTTTGGGAGGTGGTGTACGAGGTTCACATGATACAGGAAAGTCAGGTACTTTGGATTGATCGATAAATTGTCTAAGAGTATAAAAGACTGTAAACAACTGCCCTTCGGGGTTCAGATTTTGCTTGACCAATCGCTACTGAACCTTTGTGCAAATAAACCTCTCCCTCTGACAAAGAGCTGGTCTTGTCTCATTTTCTGCTACACTTTTTTTCTCCCTCCATCTCTCTTTCTCTCTCTGTCTCTGTCTCTCTGTGTGTCTCTCTGTCTCTCTCTGTCTCTCTCTCTATGTGTCTCTCTCTTTATTTCTCTCTCCATCTCTCTGTCTCTCTCTGTCTCTGTCTCTCTGTCTCTCTCTGTCTCGCTCTCTACGTGTGTCTTTCTCTCTTTCTTTCTCTCTCCATCTCTCTTTCTCTGTGTGTGTGTGTGTCTCCTGTCTCTGTCTCTCTCTCTCTGTCTCTCTCTCTCTCTCTCTGTGTGTGTGTCTTCTGTCTCTGTCTCTCTCGCTGTCTCTCTCTCTCTCTCTGTGTGTGTCTTCTGTCTCTGTCTCTCTCTCTCTGTCTCTGTCTCCTCTCGCTCTCTCTGTGTCTCCTGTCTCTGTCTCTGCCTCTCTCTCTCTCTTTGTCTCTCTGTGTGTGCGTGTGTGTGTGTCTCCTGTCTCTGTCTCTCTCTGTCTCTGTCTCTGTCTCTCTGTCTCTCTCTGTCTCTGTCTCTCTCTGTGTGTGTGTCTCCTGTCTCTGTCTCTCTCTCTGTCTCTCTCTCTCTCTCTGTGTGTGTCTCCTGTCTCTGTCTCTCTCTCTGTCTCTCTCTCTCTCTGTGTGTGTGTCTCCTGTCTCTGTCTCTCTCTCTTGTATCCTCTCTCTCTCTCTGTGGT